>NW_027210826.1:17500-50000 GCF_029030835.1 Brachyistius frenatus | reverse complement strand
CTCTCATGGGGGACCGTTTTTGTTATTTCAAGCGCTATTCCTGCACTCTCACTCATCCTGGATTACTGAAGCGACCCGCAGCTGTCATTAGCAGATTGCACGCCGCGGTGCAACTCCTGTTCTATTTTAATACCGTCTGGTGACTGATGGCTTTGATAGGCAGGATTTGCTGGAGCAGGAATACAGTCGGATGATTTCCGCTCTGTCCAGAGACAGACGAGCGCTGTGACGCAGTTGCAATTCTTTTCCTTTGACAGCTCAAGGGGAAGAAAGTTGGAAATTATTTTCCACTCTGGAGGAGATGTTGAATAGATCACCGCTCTGTAACAAGCAACTAATGACCCGCGAAGGGGAAAACCAACGTCATCCCACCTACTTGATAAACATCTATTTCTCTTCTCTTCTTCTAATAAATCTTTTTTTTTTTTCCCCCCATTCATATGTAATTTTCTTTTGGTAACACTGCTAAATTTGTGATATTTAGGAAATGCTTGTTGTTTTGCTCCTACAGGTTTTCTGTAGGACGACTTTAATACCCTGACTATTTAAGATGGAGTGCACTTTCCCCTTCAAGATGTCTTTGTGGGTGATTTAAAAAAATAAAATAAAATTTAAAAAAAAAAAAATTCTGCTGTACAGTTAATTAGTTCCAAAGATGGGAACGTTTATTTGTTCAGCAGTTTCACTGACAATATGCATGTTCAGATTCTGCCTCTCGAGAGTGTAAATGTGATTATTTAAAAACAAAAAAACAAAATTCTGTAAAAGTACAAATGAGCACCGTGCTAATTAAAAAAAAAAATTTTAAAAGTGGCACTGACTCCAGAGGTCCTCCCTGATTGGCTGCAGAGATCAGGTGACAGAGTATAACAGGTTTTAGAAGACAGGAAACAGGTTGGTCAGGAAAAATGAGAGGCCAGTGTTTTGTTGTGCTGTTGTTTTTTGTTTTTTTAAAACTGGTCTTTTGGTACATTTGAAGAAGAAAATCAAGGCTCCCGTACTCGTCCATTTTTCCTACTCGCGCGATCAACCATCTTCAAGTGCAACAATTAAAGGAAACTTTCCAATCTCTGGTGATTTAGCTTCTCACAATCAGAATAAAACAGTTTGGGTACTTAAGAATTGCAGAAATGCTGCACAGGTATTCATCTGCACAGCAAACAAGACAAGATGTTTGAAAATGAAAAGTGGGCTTCTGTTTTTTTATTCATATTTTCTGTTCTACCTGAAGTTTAGTACAAAGTGCAGCATGAATCAACATGCACGAGGCAAATATATCAACCAGGAAGTTATTTATCTCGATAAATATTGCATCAAAAGTCCCTGGTTGGAATATTCCTACTTTGTTCCAGACGTGAGTCTAAATGTAGTGAAGTACAAAACTGTGTTCAGTTTACTGATTTATGTTAGGGGGAAAAAAAAAAACCTCCTCATTTCCATGAGGAAATTTAATTTGTTTCTTCCATTCACTCCATGTGAAGTCAGCTCATGTGAGAAGTCATCACTACAATGTCCCAAAGATAAGCATGTGGCTTGTTTGTATGAAAGGCACCTTTGACTGAGCATAAAGGGGAAGTATGCTTCAGTTCCTACGTTAGCGTAGCATATTCCTAAAGCACAGTAATGAGGTAAATTACCTGACCTCATAAGACTGATGGTGAGAAAGGAATTGAAGTGTAGAGGAACTGGTTGAATACACAACACAAGCTTTGAGGAATTTTCTTAGTCAGAATTAAACTCAACATTTTAATACCAAGACATTAAATTTCATGTTCCCCAGAGGAGCGACATTTACATTTTGGAGACGTGACATTAAATTTCATGTTCCCCAGAGGAGCGACATTTACATTTTGGAGACGTATCATTTATCTTCTATTTTTAAAATAAGTTCATTTAAATTTTTAGTCCCTCTTCTAATGAAATTCAAAGAATAGCTTAATGCGGCACATTAAATGAGTGTAATTCGGTCTGTGGCAGGATTTCCAACTTGGCCCCATATGCTTATTGTGTTGTTCTCTTCCAGCTCGTACGCGTCTTCATGCCTTCTCTGATATAATGGGGATCTAAAGTGGGAGAAACCAGTGGTGACGTCTCCTCAGTCCAGCCCTCCTCCATTATCCACACCAATAACATCAAGAGTAAATCAATGAAGATGGATGGGGTATAGCGGATGCCTATCAGAACACACACGTGCACACTATCTACCGCAGGAGCTAAAAGAGGTTTATGTCTCTCTTAATGGACTCGTACAAATAGCCCTCCCCCACGTTAATCAGCAGTGACCAACATCCATTGGTCATGGCTGGAATATCTTAACTTCTGCAGCATTTGTTTTACTTAAACTGTGTCTATTGCTGTGAGATGGATGTCTTTGGGAGGCAAAATTATTGCAAAAGTCCCTAAGCAACAGTGATTTACTGTTAGGTTGTTAGAAATATAATGGTTCAAGCTGTCATAAAAAGATACATCCAAACTCCAAAATGATTTAATGGCAACCCTTAATTTCTGCCAAATGTCACCAAATTTGAACACTGAACCGTTTTAACGACACAAACACTTGCACATTTTAAACATGACGGGTTCCCTTGATTCCCAGAAGCTGGACATCATTTTAAATGAAACTATGTTAGTTATTGTCCAATTCTGAACTATAGCATGAAACATTTTGTGCCGTATAATACAAATGAGACAACTTGATTGTCAAATAGATAAATAAGAAGGAAAAACAGGTTTACAAAAATGGACAGAAATACTTTATAGAAAGAACTACATCATCAGCATACTATCTGATCACATCTCAGATCATCGCTTTTGCAACGGCATCTGTAAAGCTGCAATGTGAAATCATCTTAAATCAACATCACTTTGAACAGTTTCATTAGTAAATAGGCGTTAATTGATTGAATAAACCCATTGAAACAATAAAAGACAGGACCGGTTGTTGCTGGGAAGACCGGCCTAAATTCCAAATGAATTGCGTTTACTGTAGACAAACATTTTTCTTCAATGTACAAAAACTTAAAAAGTCCACACGGGACAGATGCTGTGTTGTTGTTTTTTTTCAACATCCAACATGTATTCATATGAAGGCTGCTTGACACTGTAACAACCAAGTTATTTATTTATAGCAGATGAAACGGCTTCCTCCAGGGAATCAGTTACTATTTGAAACTTGTTTTGTTTGTAGCTCTCCCTCAAGGAATCAATCACAATTAGGGATTTTCCACTGAGTGTCTTGGGTAGGACTGCTCTATTGATGGGTGGAGAATAGCGGCATGCCAGACAGCTGCCGTAATACCATTCCAGCATTTCAGCCTAGTCGCGGTGAATGCAAACATGTGCGGTTTCCTTCCTCAGAGTCTCTCGCTGGTCATATTTGGCCAGCAGCGGAGGCGGGCGCCCACTAAAATAGCCATCATTGTTCGGTAAACTGACTAATGAAAGACAAGGTCGGGGTGGGGTGGAGGGGTGGGCAGGGGGAATGGGGACGGGGATGGGAAGGAGAGGAGGCGAGGTCACGCACATTGTTCTCCCTTTCGTACTTGTTTCATGGGATGGCTTGTTTGCTTGCGGAGGACCCCGGTGCTGCTTTGTTGACTTGCCTGCTTTGAGGTCAGTGAAGCTGGGATGTTGCCAAATCCAGGCACAACACACACACACACACACACACACACACACACACACACACACACACACACACACACACACACACACACACACACACACACACACACACACACACACACACACACACACACACACACACACAGACACAGAGAGAGCTGCCCAGCCTTCCTCAAAGCAAACCCCAAAGGAAACGAAGATGGATGTTGCTGGAAGGCAGCAAGCAGCTGGTTTCTTGACCTTCTCTTAAGGATGCGACTGTATTCTGACTTAAAAACAAGGTTCATAGTTTTGAAACCCTGTCGATCACTTACCAAGTCTCCCAGTTAGCTCCTCCTGATATTTGTTGGCAAAGGTTTTGCATGAGATAATGTATTTTGCGGTTCAGTAGTTTCATTTCTCGGCAATGCGCAACAAGAACAAGGAGATGTTGTTGCCTTATCGGCCAAAATAGATAAAGTCTTACCTTTGTTCTGGTACAATAAAATGGCAGTTAAGGTCTTGTATAAGACTATAAAAGTTCATTATTTCAGGCCCTCAATGAGCCACAAAAGTTTCTGTTTCAAAAAGAAGAGCTAACAGGATGCTAATGCAAATTTAGGCAAAACGTAAACGTCAGTATTAAAAAAATGTCTCCTTGAGCTGCATTGGTGATCAGCAGGGTTTAAAAAAAAAGAAGTTTCATTTAGTTTTCCATGAGGCTACCAGTTTCCACCGCAGTCTAAAAGAAAAAAAAAAATCTAATATTTGCTGAATATCTTGTTTGATTCTAGAATGTCAATTTTACGAGGAATCAAATGCATGGGTGAAGTGCACTGTAGAGACAAATGAGATGAGATTTTGAATAACAAGACACAGCGCACATAGTGAATCTACAGTTTATTTTGAACTGTAATTGTACCATAGTATAATTAAACTTTAGGGGTGCAAACAAAAAGGAGTTAAACAAATGTTCGTACAGGCCAACCGAACCCAAACACAACAGTTTGCTCATCTAAACTGACTTATGCTATCGCCAACATAAACCCTTTACAACTAACCATTCATTCTACATGTGTAAAACATGCAAGGATGAGTCAATTACCGTCTATTGAATTGTAATAACTCGCTGAAAGCAATACTAGCTGTCTGTTCAATACGCTATGAAATAGCAGCTCGACAAGGAATTCTACCCTTCTGGTCTTATTGATTCCCATCAGTCAGTAAAATCAGATTAGGTAACAATCAATAACTGCTTTGACTTTCAAATGGCATTCTTTGTTCTGTCTTCATGCTGTTCCCTCATGCAGAAGCTGCTAATCCTAAAAAGACGAAAACGTTGTTAGTCAATTGTCAGTCTGAGGAAACGAGACAAGTGCTCAGTATCTTCGTAGTGAGAATTGGCACATTGGTGGTTGGCGTCACTGAAGAGCACACCGAGGCACGACTTTGGTTTTCATGGTACAAGCATTGCAGAGAAGATGCAATTTGCCCCCGACTAACACTGATCACATCTAAAAAAAAAACAACAACCGGTTTTACTTAAACTCCTCACTACATTTTTAAACTGGTTCGTCCCCAGATGACCACGATTCACCCTCAACTTCCGACTCCTCAGAATGGACCAGTTCTCCCTCATTTCTACACAACACCTGCTTCACTTCCGCACGCATCTGTTCCTGCTCCTTCTTAACTTTAGATGAGTCAGTATCGACCCTTGAGTTTCCGTTGACCACATTCGGGTTTTCCAAATTTGGCCAAACTACTTGGTCAGCAAACCCTAGATCCTGATTGGTTTGCTCAGCTGCCTCATTGCAGGCATCATCTGGTTGATAAGTGGCACCGCTCTCCAGGGACGACGCCCAGAAGTCATTCTTTACGCCAGAGGTGAAGTAACCATGGAGACCACTGTCTGTTGAATCCTTCACCTTAAAGATATCGCTTTCATCCGGTGCATTGTCAGGGGAAATCTCGAGGGGCTCCTCTTCATGTGTCATAGCACCTTCATCAACTGAATCAGGAGCACGATCATATTTTTGATCATTCATTTTAAAGTCCTCTTCTGGGTTTTCCAGGTCCTCCCATTCAGCTGTTCCTGGACCTTCAGGAAACTCCTGACTTTCTGCTTCATCCCCAATTTCCCGTTCTTGAGACTCGTGGGATGCTTCAACAAGGACGGCCTCTTTCACCTCAGAGGGAGCGGCCGCATCCTGCAGGTTTTTCTGATCTGCTGTCACCGGCAAGTTTGGAACCTCCGAGTTGTTGATTTCTTCCATGTCAGGCCTGTTGATGAAGTCGCCAAAGCCAGAGTGATCTTCTGTTGCATCAGCATGTGTCGCCATGGACACGTTGTGTTCCTCCTCTTCCTCTCTTTTCTCCGGGGCATGTATAGCTTCTTGATCTTCGTGCTGGATTTCCTGCTCGGCCTCGGAGTCTGTTTGAGACATTACCACGGACCAATCACTCAAAAAAGGGTCCCCAAAACTGTGATCTACAGTTGTAGTAGAAGATATGAGTTCATGGTGTACCGCCATCCCAGGCTCAACACAGCCCTCTGTCATTTCGTCATCGGACTTGTCCGTCAGATGTAGCATCTCCTCACTGACCTGCTGCTGTGCAAAGTGAGCACTGTAGCGGTCTGTGGACAGACCTTCTAATTCCTGTTCCACGAGTCTGTCCGTCTCCAACTCCACGTCATAGTCTACATTTGTGTGTACCATGGGTTTAGGAAATTCTTCGGTTTCTTCGTCTGAACGTCCCTCGCTGATCATTCTTTCTACATTTTCTGGATCATTCCCCGGTGTAGCACTTTCAATCGTACCATGGTCGACGTCCCTGTCTTCAGCCTGAGTGTATCCCAGATTATAGTCCTCATCCACCGTTTCCGCTTCGACTTCCTCGCACAGATCTTCCATAGTTCCGAATCTCTTTGACTTGCCTTCGCTCCACGTTCCAGTTCCTGTCTCGCCGATCTTTTTTTCCTGTTCACCTTCGCTGGACTCGCTCTCGTCCATGTGCGATGCCTGAGTGTTGGCGTCGGTCTCGTCGCTTTTGTATCGAATCAGAGGACGGGTGTCGGCAAGAGTGTTTTCCTGAGCGTAGCTGTCGCCCTCTAGCTCAGTCCGCCATGACACAGAGACATTTTGAGAGTCTTCGTCATCGTCATCATTGTCAGAAATCGGAACATCGTCTTGCTGGCCATCATCTACGTGTGTGATCATCAGTGAAGAGGCCACCTTGTCATCTTGCGCTACACCTCTAACAAAACCCTGTATAATTTCTCTCTTTTCATGCACTGGTTCTTTTCCTGATATGTCCTCCTCTGGTTCAGCGTGTTGTCTTTTTCCTTCGTTTTTTACGCCATCATCTGTCTTTAGATCGACCTTCCTTTCTATTACACTATCCCAAGTATCCATCTCTTCCCCATCAGGGTACAACTTATCCTCAACATCCGTTTCATTTGTTCCCACCAAAGAGCAGCTTGTTTCATGTCTTCTCTCTACTGCGTCATCATTTGAAATGTTTTCATCTCTGTTGTAATCTGTCTCTTGGTTAAACGCACTTTCCTCAGGCTCGCATTGAGAGTCTGGGCTGCTCGGCCGGGATTCAAAGGATGGTTGCAGCACCGCCTCAGTTTTGGAGTCTGAGGTTTCCTCTTGCACACGCTCTTCCTCTTTGTCTGTACACTCTTTCTTCACCCATGCTTCGACTGGAGCGTGCGATTGTTGCACATCTTCTTTTTCAGCCGGCTCTTCAAAAGCCACATCTTTATCAGACTCATCTGACAAACTGCATGGCTCCTCTGTCACTCTGACATGGTATGATGTTAGGCCGGGAGTTGTAAACTCATTGTGGCCGACTCTATTAATAAAGGATGGCTCCCTGCTGAGGCCAGACTCTGCTTGGTCACTGACGACTGACTCAACAACTTGTTCAACGTCAGCATTGATCCAGTCCTCCTCCCCTTCGATGTCCCCTGACGTTTTACCAAAAGACTCTCGCTCATTAGGAGGCGACAAAGGCTCAGCATAGGTGACTTTCTCGTGAACCTCCTGTGGTCTGAAATTTTCAACAGCTCCATCCTGCAGTATCTTTGGATAAGGGGTTTCCCAGATTGCTGTTTCTGTATTAGCAGGTTTCCCCAAAATGTTTGGAGTTTCATTTAAAGTTACAGGTTTTCTACTCCAGATCGGTGTTGCAGTCGTCGCCGTTTGTCCGGTTACGCCACGGACAGACGAGAGGGAAGTCGTCTTGTGGCTAGTAGACGGCTGCCTCTGGTAATTCGGAGAACTGAAAACGGCATCTGTGGAATACAAGAGCAGTGCTCATGATTACACAATGAAGTCAGCTACTGTAACATTAATGACTTGAACACAGTTTAAATGAAACCAACTGTATTCTTTATAATATTCTGTATACTGACATATTTGATATCCCCACACAACACTGACCAGTGTCTGGGGATAAATGGCAGAGAAGCTGCCACACCAAAGCATTATTAAAACGTATAATGTCAATGAAGGTTGGACACTAATGGAGAAATATTGATCGTCATTTCCTTTCCCTGTTGTCTAAGTTACCGGAAAAGCAAAGCCATATGGCTCAATAACCTTTGGGGTGGGGGGTGGGGGGGGTGGGGCTGTCGTATTGGTGGCTTCCATTACAGGAGCCAAAGTGCCTACCTCAGCCCCCTGAGCCAAGTAACCCCCAACGACCACCAACCCTCTCCAGTAACAATAATGAGATTTCAAATTGCATCAACCGCCCCCCCTGCCCCCTCCCCGTCCGCCTCCCAACCCCCACTCTGCCACCTTCTGAGGAGCTTTTACTTTGACTAAGAGAAATTAGAAAGGGGGAAGGGGTGATTTAAAGTAGTAAGCAGAGTGGACATAAAGGAAAAGATTTATGTCTCGTTGTGGCTGTAAAGAAGGCAACAGTAAAGTCCCTGACACATATAATGATGTATGAATATTGTTTATTTTAATTACCTGTGACGGAAATGTTTCTCGGCTGATTTGACAAGGAGACATCTCCCCTGAGGCTCTCGTTATCCAGCAGAGCTCTGTAGAGACCGACAACAAGATAAGATTACACAAGTTGCACGCCATTTACATGCATGAATATTGTGATGTTAAGGATTTGAAGGCGCCTTAAAAAGGGGTATGAGCGCTGACATGGTGCTGCACGCACCGAGTCGTGGGTGGGAGGAGCAGCACAGGGACACTTTTGCTGCTCTTCAGCAAGCAGGAACGGACAGAGGTCTGTTGTTATGGTAATGAAGAAAAGACCCCGCCATTGAGGAGCCATCTGGAGCACTCTAACCTTTTGCCATCAATTCCTCAGACGCACACCATTCACATCTGGATCACAGTAGTCTAGTCGGCGTTCCAACACATACTTCTAGAATTAGCTCCATCACTAACAGAAACAAATATATATTTTTTTGTTTTCATTTCCTTTCAAAATCCAGTTGGCTTAAAATATGAATGCCTCTTTAAAAGACAATAGAACAAGGTATAAAAATCTGTTTTACTGACCACCACCACCACCTGCCCCCCTGCGCTGTTATTCTAGACTCCCATCGGGAGCTTCTCACTGAAGGGTGAGGGGTCAATATTTTGAGGAGAGGGTGGGGAGAAGAGGGAGAAAGGAGACGCCACTATAGAGCTCTTGGCGTCAAAGAGAACAGAGGCTGCTGTTTTAATGAAGTGACCTTTGGACCAGACGGCTGCAGGACAGCTCTTTTATTCGTCAGCTTCTCTCACTGATTGAAGAGTGTTTGTCTACTGAGCAGCAACTTTTGAATGGGTTAAACTAATTATCTAAATCACAGCTGACATGGAGAGGATGATGACTCGGCTGGACGCATTGCGATTTACACAGCTTGCAACCCTAAAACTGTCTTATTTATGTATATCACGACTAATCGTCCACTTCATGTGGGACTGCACAGTAGTTTTCTCCTTTGTCCTGCGTCCCATACATTGACTGTATATAAAAAGTGGACGTGGCTTCCGGGTCTGAAAAATTAGGCCAATGCGGAAGTGCTGTAATACCACGGAGTGCCACTAAAGGTCGGCTCCAAAAAGCCTCCGGCACCATGAACTCCCATTTGATTCGTCACTAGGTCAATAAAATGCCGGTTTTGTCAGCCATAGTCGCTCCCTCTTATTCGTTTTCTGGGGGTCCATCTGAAAATAATCCCGTCATTAATTAGAAACTAAGCTTCAAAAAGCTGTGTTTTCGGGGCGTGTCTGTTTGCTTGACAGGCCTGTGGTGAAGTCAGGTTGCGACTATCGGTGGGCGGGACGTAGCATCTTCGAGTTTGCAATCAGATCGAGTTAGAAATATCCAAGTATGAATTTTCATTCATGGTAAGAGTATACATTTGCATAAATCATATTATTTCAATCAGCTGAAAGATGTTATGGTTTTCTTGTGATAGCAGCAGCTTGTTTGAGCCGTAGAGGAGTGTGAACACTGATCCACAAATTAAAGATGGTTCATATGTTTAAGGATGAATAGATAGAACAACAAATTTGAGCTGAATATTAAGGATTGCCTTGCCAGTGCGTATGTGAGACCCTAAAATAAGTTAATAATGTCTTTTTGAGACAAAGAAAGTTGTTGAAGACAGATTTAGGAGTACACATGATTTCAGTCAGCTCCCAGAGTGAGGTGGCTTTTAACAAGCAACACAAATATGTGAAGCAGCACTTGCCTTTTGAGCATGCTGAAATCAACATTAAATGCTACATTCATCCCACACCTGCCTGGCATCAAACAGGTCAGTGCCTCAGATCGTCGTCCCCAGTGAAGGTTCAATGCGTTTACAACATCACAGTGTAAAACTAGTTTCTTCTTTCTCACAACAGAATGACTGACATTCTGGAAATCCACCCCATCATGAAAAGTGAAAGTCAACACAAAGTCTGACTTCTGAAATAGAAACCTTTTTTCTGATCTGATACTGTTTCATTTTAAATGACAACAATAAATAATACAACAACAAAAAATCATATTATAATAAGTGCTTTTTCCCATTGCTTAGAAAATGTTTGACGAAGATGAACAGATACAAAGTTAACATGTCAGTGTAGACAGTCAATCGAGATTTAAGAAATATGTAAAGAGGAAACTGCTTTTCATAAATAGATATATACACCTGAGATGATATTCTCCCCTGATTGTACAAGCAACAGATACAGTATGTTACAATACAGTGAAGAAATAGTATAGCAATGCAATGTAAGCTGAACATGTTGTAAGAATCTTGGTTTACCTTGAAAGGTCAAATCAGTTTGTAGAAACTTTCCAAATTCAATCAAATCATGTCTTCTTTTGCCCAATCTGATGAGACTACAACTGAAATAACAGCCCCAAACAATCCTTAGGGGCGGGTGGGATAAATAATATCATTTAGTGTTGCACTGTTAATACTTTGGCATCAGTAATCATGGTATTTTCTGTTGTTACTGAAGCACATTAAAAAAAAAAAACCCCGTTGGCCTTTGAGAGTTTCACTTTGACATTATGCTGCCTCCTGTAATGTTACTGTGTTTATAAAAACGTACTTCTAGCTGCCTGTATAATTCTAAAACTGAGTCTGTTTATGTCCCAGTGAACAAATGAATCATATGACTTATTACTCCTTTATAGAAAATAGAGAAAAAAAATATTTAAATTCTTTTGAAGTGACCTACAGTTTATTTTTCTCTTTTCATTGATATAATGGATTAAATATTTATTTTGCAATATTATTATTGTGGGCAAAATAAACACTCCTCTCTGCCAGTGCATGCTAGGAGAGGCTCCAACCTGGCTATCCTTGCACAGGATGATCAGCTATATAAAAAACTTTTTTTTTTTTTTTTTTAAATGAAGGGAGGTTTAGAAACAACATTTCCCAGCTGCTGTCAGAGCAGCGTACCTGTAGGTTGCTACCTCCAGGCCCAGAGACATCTTCATCTGCAGCAGGCTTCGATTCTCCAACAGGAGATGATCGATCTGCTGGCCCAGCTCCTCTCTCTCCGCCTCCAGGCCCTCTAAGTGCTCCTGGCAAACCAGGAAGTGAAAAAGGAGGAGGAAGTGCTTAAAAAAAACAGACGTGTAAAAGTTCTCTACTATATTAAGTAAAAATAAACATCCTCTGTTCGACTCATATTCTCTGTTCCATTTCTGTTAAAAGGCAGTTAAGAATTTACTGCCACTGTACTGATCTAAAGTCGTGTTGTAATATTGGCACAAGTTAGTACTGCGGGTCTGATTCACCACACTTGTTCGGTATTAGACTTGCAAATTGTTGCCATCCACCCAACTGTTTTCAGTCCTCCATGATAAAAGTCCTCAGTTTGGATGTTTCACCCCTCAGACCTGACTGTGACCCAGAACTAATCCAGACAGCCCCGACCAATAAATATGTAGCCCCCAGTCCCTTTCATACCCAAATGTTTTTCATTCCATCAGAATATTAAATCGGCTGAGGGAGCAAAGCCCCTGGGAGAAGAGCTCACAATGCTCCCCATAAAACTTTCAACGGGACATCCTGCATTTTACTAAAGGCCTTGAATGCAAAATCACAATATTACATGTAAGATCTTCTGGTGATTAATTATTTGATCTCTTCAAACTTCACCAGTCATTTGTATTGACATGCAATAGTAGACTTGTCTCAACTCCATTTTATCTGAGTCATGCAGCTGCAGAATATCAAGTGTTTCGCATTCCCCTGTGATTTGTCACTTCATTATTTTAGACTGGCTTTATTTGTGCCATGTGAAGCCACAACAAAGACATCAACCATCGCATCTGATTGCACATTTCACAAGCAACAAGCGTCCGACCTTGTATGGGAATTGTTGTCACATCAGTCAAAAGTTGCTCAGTTTCCCAATTTGCTGAATTTTTTATTTTTTTTGTTGCAAATGTTTAAAAAAAATCGATCTCCTCTAAAGAAGAATATGAGAAAAGACTGACATTATCCCGACATATGTGTAAATATGAATTTTTTTATAATGCGAAAATTATCTTTTTGATCAATATGTGAATGAATCAACTGTGATAATCAGTTTTTAAGCCACTTTCCCTTCTCTTTAATAAATCCAGATACACAACACCATATACGAGTTGGATTATAATACCTAAAAAATAAATCAGAATGCAATCAAACTATAATATTTCATGACTAATGCGAAAGCAGTCTGCAGTAACACATTATGTTCAATTCGAATCGAAATGGACACATCTCTTGTACATTTCATATTATGTTCCTCACTTCCTCAAACTGAATTCAAGCTGAATATCATTTTCCATCCGCTGATATAGTAAAATATAATTGATCGAAAACACACAGCCAAAGGAAAAGCTCAAACATTTGGCATTATAGAAGAATGTTAACATACACGATGAATAATTGTTGCATCCCACTTACATGCAGCTGCTGGATCTCCCGGCCGTGTCCGTCTCGCTGTTGGGCCGCGGTCTTCTCCAGATGCAACCTGACAACCTGAGCCGAGGCCATCTCCTTCTCCAGGGCTCGGAGCTTCAGCTGGCTCTCGCTCTTCTCCTGGCCCACTTGGGTCAGACGGCTCCTGGCCTGGCTGAGCGACTCCTCCAGCCGAGCCAACTGGTCCTGGTAAGCCTCCGCCGCCTCCTGCCACGCTCTGGTGGTGCTCTGGGAGTACTGTTCCCCCAGCTGGAGGAGGTTCGGCTCCCGGTTGCCCCTTTGAGCGAATGTGTGCTGCGTTGTGGTTCTTGACCGGGTCGACGTGGCCTCCAGGTGGGCCACATCCTCCTGATGGGTTTGAACAAGGAGTCTCATCTCGTGCTCCAGCTGGTTGACCTGTTCCCTCAGCCAGATCTGCACCCTGTGTTCCTCCTCCAGCTCCCTCCTGCTTTGCTCCAGCATCGTCTTGGCTTTCACTTGGGCCTGAGCCTCCCTCTGTCTCTGCATGTCCAGGGCTTCGAGCTCCTCAGTCAGCTTGCCAACTTCCAGCTGCGTGAGGAATCTGTCCCTCACGGCTGCGTCCACCTCCAGCCTCGCCTGCCTCAGCTCTTCCTCCATGCCCTTCCTGCGGGTCAGGGCTCCGTGATTATTGCACCTCGTAACTTGGATCTCCTTCGCGAGCAGCGCGTTTTCCTCCTCCAGGACTTTGACCCTGCTCAGGTAGGTCTCCAGGCGTCGGTTCAGGTTCAGCATCTGCTGCTTCTCCTCACCCGGGTGGTTGGGGTGGAAGATTTTATGCACACTGCGGAGCGCCATGTCGGTATTAGAAAAACAGAGATCTGACAAAGCGAGGCCTCACTCAGAGGTACACTGATTAGGATTTGGCAGCCAACTGTATCTCTGTGTCCAGGCCTGAGTCAGTGTTATTTTTTCTGTGTGTGTGTGAGTGAGGCTCCTGTGAGGCTCTGGAAGTGTGACTGCCAGAAAGAGGCTTCCCTTTCATACTAGACTTAATGAAGGGGCCGGATACATGGACAGAAAGGGAGGGAGGGCTATAGAGAGGGAGGAGACTGATGTCTCAAGAGGGAGGGGAGAGGAGATGAAGAAGGACGGAGGGGGAGAGAGTGGGATGAAGGACATTAGAGATGAGATGAGGTGGAGTAGAGTAGGAGGGGTGGAACAGATGGGAAAGGGCAGACAGAAAGCAGTGATGTCATTTCCAAGATTAACTCTTTCACAACTGGCATTTGAGTTGCTGCCCATCCCCTCCCATTGGAGTTCAGCAGGAGATCTGTGTCGCTCTTAGTCCTCTCTAACCTCCATTCAGAAGTAGCCAATGTGTAACTGTCACGCCTAGACGGCGCAAAGGGTGTCTATTTCACGTTTTGCCAGGATACCGGGTTATAACCGATGAGCTTTGACTCAAGAATGATGAACAGATTGAAACTGATATTGAACAGGAGTTCCTCGTCCTCTTGTTGGCATTTGAAAAATAAAACACCACAGGATAACTTTTATGTATCTGGGGGAAATAAATGGATTAACATTGACCCAAAATCACCTTCATTTTTTCAGAACCGGAAGCTACGTTCAGTTTTATATAAACCTCAGCACACTGGGTTTATCTGCACAGTTAAGGGAATGAGTTCAAACATCAACATGTTAGCATGTTTTATAGGCCTCGGATTGGAAGTTTGAGTATTCAGTGATGCCAGTTTCTCTCAATTCAATTTCCTTAATATAGCACCAAATCACAGCACAGGTTATTTCAAAGCACTTGACACAGTAAAGTCCTTACAAAAGAACTTTCCAACATTATACAGAGGAAATCAACAATTCAATAATTCCCATGTAAGCGAGGAGGAAAAAAAAATCTCCCTCTGGGATAAAACAAAAACCCTCCTCCAGAAGGGAAGAAAAAAAAACTCAATTTGAACAAGAAGAAACCTCAGAGGTTCAGAGGTCTCAGACATCTGCCTCCACGTGTTGGGGTGTGGTGAGTGTATCTCTTAACACTGCTACACTCAGTATTACAGGAACATTTATACGTGCATCGACGGCCACAAAACAAGAGTTCAGACCGGAGCAATCTGCAGTAAAGGTGTGAGACCATGTGAGTACTGATGCAGAGAAAAAAAAAAAAAAAAAACACAACACAGCAGATAGGTAAATTCAATTGGTTATTGGTGTTTTACACAAAACCAAGAAAACATCCAAAGTCCTAGTTACATATTAGTAATCTTGTTATACCATGTTATGTACTCATTTTAATAATATATTTTATATCAAGCTGATTATGGAACAGGAACACAGTGTTGGCTTGACGTTGATATCTGGACTGTCATGCATGCAAATGACTTTCTCAGGAAAAGCAGAAGTTGATATATTTCAAGGCTGTGAGAGACAGATTCACCTCAACAGAGGAAACAACCACTTCTCTTCTTATGCGTCTCTGTGGCTCAATTACAGTGGTACTTCTCTTTCTACAAGTCAGATAGACTCAACAGAAAGGTTGTAGTGATGGCGGAGGACGTTAACTACGCTTCAGTTGTATTCAAAAATAAGAACCGATCCCGACCGGAAGGTAAGTCAACTTTTAAAAGTACAGAGCGGCTAGAAAAGATATTCTCAGACTTTGGCTTTAGAACAGAGTCTTTGTTTATGTGACCCTCCTCATATTAAATATTAATTTATTGTACTGGTGTAGGAGCAGGTTAGATATTTAGCTAACTAAACCAAGCAGTTTGTCATTGTTCTTGTTTTTTTTTTTTTTTTTTTTTTATCTCATTGTTGATTATAGTGAACTGTTCACTATAAATTAACAAAGAAAAGCTTTTACATTCAAATTAGGTTGTGAAAGGTTTAACTGTTAAGAATGACTGTGTTTTCCTGTTTTGAGAATTTCACTTTTGAATTTTAAACCCTCAAATTCACTGGATGATGTTCAGTTCACTGCTTTAACTACATCTAACTCAGGCTGTTTGTTTAACAGTGTAACGTTAGACTCATCAGATAGGATCCTAATTCCAACATTTTACATTTTTTTAGAGGGTTGAAGTTCAAACTGTTGTAATCTGATGCTCCAAAAATGTACAGCCTAGATTTTCAACGGAGGTGTCTTCGATGTAAAATAATGGTCTTTTGTTTAGCATTTCCCTTTTATAAAACTCACTGTAGATTACACTGCAGTTACGAAAAACCAGTGAGGAAAGTGTGTAATGAAATAGTTATTTCCCCATAAAACGCTGTTTCCCCTTTCTTAAATGATCTGAGAGAAAGCGTCTTGGGTTTTAGTTCAAATGCACCAGCGGCTCTACAGAACACAATTCTGAGTAAAAACACTGAATGCTTTTATTGATAATAAGATACAGAATCTTTTCAACGTCAAACAAAAAATGTAGATGAATTTCATTAATAAAAAGATCCTTAGGAAAACCTTAATATTTAACCACTGTACACTGTTTCAACTTTTAACCTTTCAGCTAGAAACGAAGAGGAAACTGTGTACGATGAAGTGAAGGTGAACAATAACTCGCCCGAGCAAAGTCCAGACACAAATGGTAAGTTGTAAAAGAACACAAAAATAAAACACAGGTGAGTCTGAGAACATTTGGTGCTGATATCGGCTTTGTGAAATCAGACAGACAAACAAACACATGTAACGTTTCTGACTGACCGCCATGTTGTGGAATAATTGTTGTTTGTAATAAATTGGTTTATTTAAATCAGCAGAAATCATTTAAGAAAAGTCAAAAGTGTATGATTGTGTAGTAGTTGATTTGGTAAACATTCAGTCAGGCAAGCCCCAAAACATGTGTTTGGACGGGTCACAATCTGTAAACTTTAGTGAACCCTTATCGACCGGAAACCCAAAATGCGATTGAAACATGATTTAAGAGTTTTACAAATGTTCTTATAAATATATATTTTTAAGATTATCATCTTTAATTGAATGACAACTGATGACTATATTTTCAACATCTATCAATTCTTCTCATATCTGAAGGACAGATTACTTAGCAAAAAATAAACAAACAATGAGATGCTTCAATACATTACAGCGTTATATTAGTCGATATTACTGGGTTGGCCTCGTAGGAATGGAGGCTATGTCCACTTCTGCCTACAACCTGGTTCATCTGTAGCACAATGTCTGAAAGAATTTATCTCTAAAACATTTGAGAAATTGTAAACCTTTCTTTTAAGTGTCCCACATGAACATTAATAATACATAATGGTCCTGGTAAGCCTCCGCCGCCTCCTGCCACGCTCTGGAGGTGCTCTGGGAGTACTGTTCCCCCAGCTGGAGGAGGTTCGGCTCCCGGTTGCCCCTTTGAGCGAATGTGTGCTGCGTTGTGGTTCTGGACCGGGTCGACGTGGCCTCCAGGTGGGCCACATCCTCCTGATGGGTTTGAACTAGGAGTCTCATCTCGTGCTCCAGCTGGTTGACCTGTTCCCTCAGCCAGATCTGCACCCTGTGTTCCTCCTCCAGCTCCCTCCTGCTTTGCTCCAACATCGTCTTGGCTTTCACTTGGGCCTGAGCCTCCCTCATTCTTTGCATGTCCAGGGCTTCGAGCTCCTCAGTCAGCTTGCCAACTTCCAGCTGCGTGAGGAATCTGTCCCTCACGGCTGCGTCCACCTCCAGCCTCGCCTGCCGCAGCTCTTCCTCCATGCCCTTCCTGCGGGTCAGGGCTCCGTGATTATTGCACCTCGTAACTTGGATCTCCTTCGCGATTAGCGCGTTAATATTTAACCACTGTACACTATTTAACCTTTAACCTTCCAGCTAAAAACAAAGAGGAAACTGTGTACGATGAAGTGAAGGTGAAAAAGAACTCAACCGAACAAAGTCCAGACACAAATGGTAAGTTGTAAAAGAACACAAAAACAAAACACAGGTGAGTCTGAGAACATTTGGTGCTGATATCGGCTTTGTGAAATCAAACAAACAAACAAACACACAAACAAACACGTGTAAAACTTCTGACTGACCGCCACGTTGTGGAATAATTGTTGTTTGTAATAAATTGGTTTATTTAAATCAGCAGAAATCATTTAAGAAAAGTCAAAAATGTATGATTGTGTAGTAGTTGATTTGGTAAACATTCAGTCAGGCAAGCCCCAAAATATGTGTTTGGACGGGTCACAATCTGTAAACTTTAGTGAACCCTTATCGACCGGAAACCCAAAATGCGAATGAAACATGATTTAAGAGTTTTACAAATGTTCTTATAAATATATATTTTTAAGATTATCATCTTTAATTGAATGACAACTGATGACTATATTTTCAACATCTATCAATTCTTATCATATCTGAAGGACAGATTACTTAGCAAAAAATAAACAAACAATGAGACGCTTAAATACATTACAGCGTTATATTAGTCGATATTACTGGGTTGGCCTCATAGGAATGGAGGCTATGTCCACTTCTGCCTACAACCTGGTTCATCTGTAGCACAATGTCTGAAAGAATTGATATCAAACATTTTAGAAATTGTAAACCTTTCCTTTTAGTGTCCCACATGAACATTAATATTACATAATGGCCATGAAGCGTTTCCTTTCTCATGTTTTTCCTTTGTAAAACATTGTTTTGTATAAAAATGCAATCTCATGTTGAATTTAAGTTAATTTGAGGTTTTCACAGTCTGATTTAAAAGTTTTTATACTTCCTGTTTCTAACTTACTAAGTTTAAAATACCTTCTTTGGCGATGGCAAGGTAAAGAGGAAATGTTGGACTGAAAAAGACTGTAACTTTGGTTACCCACATTATTTCATGAACTCCGACTTCTAAAGCCACGTATTTATATGTTTGTCTATCCGATTCCTGCCAGACAAGAAAGCAGACGGACGACGTCGCCACTATCGGCTCTTGGCTTGTTGCTTGGCGACTTTCTGTGTCATTTTGCTGTTGGGCATCATAGCAATCTGTGTCTACAGTAAGTATGTAAAACAGACAGTCCATGCACGAACTTAGACACAAGGCAGACCCTTATAGAATAATATTTCTTCTGTTACCATCATGTGATATCAGATTGTTTTACATACCATAAGTTTCTGCTTCTAGTTTTCTAAATCTGTTAAGAACAAAGTGAATTACTAGACACAATAATTCATGGTCAAATGTATGAAGATAGTATAACACAGGTTTAATTTTTTCATACAATATATATTTTCAGTACTGTGTGACCAATTATTGCATATTTTGCCTTAATAATAGCCATGTAATTCACCATGTTGGGAAACATCAGGCCAAATAATAAATCTACACCTGCTGTTGGGTTTCTTGGTAACAGGGAAAAGTTTAGAAAATGAAATCATTGGCTTAAAAAAAAAAAATCCACAAAATATTTACCATTAAGTTTTGTTTCAGTCATTTTTACTTAAAACTACATTGTTAAACTGTTTTGAGTGAATTTTGTATGAATCAATGGGGGAAGCTGTGAAATATTGAAAGATGGCTTAACACATTGTGAGTGTTGGTCTTTTTGTGGGTTTTTTTGTTGTTCTCTGAAATAGAAAAAACACAATCTTAGCTTATAGCTCCCAAAAGGCTGGCAAACCTGAAGTACAACAGACAGGAAGCAGCTTTGATCTGTGATGAAATAACAAAAGCAAAATGAACAATACCAAAACTGCTTACTCTCCCTTAAGAAGCTAATTTTCATTTTGCAGTTGCTACATTCAGTCAGGAAAACAACATAAATACTCTTCTGGAAATGAATCACAACCTGACAAACCTCAACAACAACTTAAGGGAGGACAACACCAATCTGACAGTCCAGTTTGACAACCTGACACAAGCCTCTGCTGTCTTAGAGAGCAAAGTCACAAATCTCACGGCAGAAAAGATGAACCTGGAGAAACAAAACCAGAAGCTGGAGACACAAAACCAGGAGCTGGAGATGGAGAAGAGAAACCTTACAAATCAAATAAAGGACATGGAGGCAAAGGGGAATGAGCTCAACATCAGTCGAGCTCAGTGGAGCATTGATGCCTACTGTCCCAGAAAAGATGGTGGCGGTATGTTGGGATCCCATTAGTTACAAAAATATTGAATCTTGATATAACGAGACAGTAAAGTTGTTTATTAGTTGATCTCTGTTATTTCAGGAAGACATTGTAAATCTTGTCAGCCGGGCTGGAATCTGTTCCAGTCCAGTTGCTATGTGGTTTTGGACTACAAGACTTCTACCGATCGGAAAACCTGGGAAGAAGCTCGAGAACACTGCAAAATAAGGAGTTCTGATTTGGTGGTTGTAGATAATGCAGAAGAAAAGGTAATGACAGCATATATTAAATGAAAATGTATTTTCTGAAGATCTGAACACACGCTGAGTCTGTTGGTCACAGTGAGTTTATTAAAGTAAGTAAATATCTCTGATCCCTTTTCCTCTGTTGTCCTCAGACATATGTCAGTGGTAAGAGCTGGAAAAGTTCAGGAAACAAAGGGTACTGGATTGGACTGAAAGCTGATGGTGGAAAATGGAAGTGGGTCGATGGAAGTGATCTGGCTGACAGGTAAGAGACACATTTCTAAACACTTTGAATGATAAAATCTTGACTCTTGATCCAACTGATGTTTTTTTTTTTCCTCAGCTCCTGGATAGAAAACCCGACTGATGGTCACTGTGCAATTTCTGTCTGGAAAGAAGGATGGAAATCAGTGAACTGTACCAACAGGAACAATTGGATCTGTGAACAGAAGGCTTTGTCTGTTTGAGTCAAACTTCAGAAAGTAACTTGATAGTCTGCAAAGATTAATCTTATGTAAGATAATGCCAACTGGCTTAATAATGTCAAAATATGAAGATTTCTAGTAATATCACATTTAATATTTTTGTAAAAACCAAAACTTAGAAATAAAATTAAAGTGTGCTACTTTTAACAGCTGTTTGTTTAAGGTACTTTGTGTACATATTTGGAAAAAATAAAAACAAACACAGATATAATGTATTAATTTAGATATTAGAAAATATTTGTTTCCTGTATGTAATTTTTAACACTGTTGCCGCTGATTGGCCAACAGAGGGCGCTGCATTACTTCTCAACAAAATGCTTCCAAAGCTGTTTTCTTCAACATTTGTATTCTGATGTAAATAAGTCTTCACACGTTGAGGCAGCAGATAATGTTAGATATCTATTTAGAAGCAAATGCATGTTTTTATCCTGTTATGTTGAATAAAAATGTTAAACTGAACAACAATATTTCTGTTTTCTTGTTTTTTTTCTAATCTCTCAAAAACTTCTCATTAAAAATGTCAGTAAGTTTTGATAAAGTCAGGATGAACTGCATTCTTCAGGATGATATAACAAGTTCAATCAGTATGAGGCAGGAACAGATCTGGTCTCAGTATGTTCACCACGTTTGGACCTCATTAATCAATCACACCGTCGACATCAGCTCCAACAAATCTCCAGATTACAACAGGAAGTTCAATTTATCAGCCAAGTACATATTGTGTGTTTTACAAAGAGGGATTTCATGTTTGAATATCTTTTTCAGTGCTGTTACCTAAAATGCTGATCAAGTCAAAACCTGTTTTGCACTAATTTTTCTTCCTGGTCATCAAAAAGGATCAGTGGTCACTGTACACCGGGGGTCCTGGATTTGAGGGTGATGGAAGCTCTTCACCGTCGAGGTCACGTGTTCTCCCATGTTCACATTCCAGCCACATCAGGTATGTTATTACTCGTGTTTTTTTTTTTACGGTTTCAGAAAAACTTGTGAATGGCAGGAATGTAAATGCAGCAGATAAAAGTGGAAAGCTGAAGATGGAAAATGGAAGTGGGTCGATGGAAGTGATCTGGCTGACAGGCAAAAGACGCATTTCGAAACACTTTGAATGATAAAATCATGACTCTTGACCTAACTGATGTTTTTGTTTCCTAAGTTCCTGGATAGAAGAGCCGACTGATGGTCACTGTGCAATATCTGTATATCATGGAATGAAATGGAAATCAGTGAACTGTAACAACAGGAACAGATGGTTCTGTGAAATGAAGGCTTTGTCTGTTTGAGTCAAACTTCAGATGGTTACTTGATTATCTGCAAGCATTAATTAAATGCAAAATAATGCCAACTGGCTTAATAATGTCAAAATATGAATATTTTTTTATTTCACATTTCATTATTTTATAAAAA
The DNA here is from genome assembly GCF_029030835.1 of Brachyistius frenatus. Classification (NCBI taxonomy): domain Eukaryota; kingdom Metazoa; phylum Chordata; class Actinopteri; family Embiotocidae; genus Brachyistius; species Brachyistius frenatus. The sequence goes on along the minus strand of NW_027210826.1, from coordinate 27,800 downwards.
TTAAAACTTAGAAGAAATATTTCAGTGAACATATAATATCATCAAATATTAGAACATATCCGTACTGTTTCTCTGACTGCTGACACGATAGTTAAATAAAACAGTGACTGCTCAAACGGACACTCAACTCTTAACCAATAATAACTCTTGATGTGTCTTGTTAGCGATGCAGTGCTTACAGTTGCTATATCAGCAGAGAGCAACAGGACTGATCAGTTTCCTGTTTCCTTTAACATTTTACACTGTTAGATATTTCGAAGCTTATGTATGTTTTAGTCTGTAATAGTAAATACAAATGTTGCCAAATTCTTGTTGAGGACTTTTTCTTGTAAATTTAAGTTTTAATGAAGCGTTGCAGAAAAGCATTCATCATATAGCTTATCTGTAAAACAGATATGAGCCAACAGAAATACATGTTTTTAGACTTCCTTTCTGAAGAACATATTGCCGAGTCACAACCTCAAAGCAGAAGTAACGCAAGACCAACGTAGCTGACCAGACGCTTTCCTAACACCGATGACACAGTGCATGTCGAAACATTCCTTGGAGATCTGTTATCGGACTGTAACAGAATTTCAATCCGTTATTTTAGGATGAACAGAACAAAACTGGAGGCAACTGGTACCTTAAAACGCTCAAATGGATCGAACTCTGCAGGTAAGAGATTGTCTACACATGGCGAAGACAAGATTCAATTTCAACATCTACTTTTCCTCAATGAAAGAATCTGGATCTCTTAACAGAGCTATGGATAGAATGAGAGGCAGATCAGGTATACCGTAAATGACACTGACCTCTCCAGAAAACTTCCTACACGCATGTTTAACTTTACTCACTTTAAAATTTGACAAATATTTTTAAAATATGATTGTTTTAACAACTGATTTCCTTTTGTTTGTTAGATAAGAGGCCATCCTGTGTCATTAAGTCTTTTCCATTAATAGCAGCGGGCTGGGGGATACTGTCATTACTCATTGGCCTTCGCGTCTACTGTGAGTATGAACTCAAAAGTTCCTCTGTCATGTACGTTCCTTACTGCAGGGCTTTAGTTCTCAGGGGTTTTCTTTAGGGGAAAGGAAGTGTGACTGAAAGTATACTCTTAATAAAATTGTTTAATTTTTTTTCCTTAGAGGCCGGACAAAAAAAAGAGAATACTCAAAACCTTCCTCTTTTTTTCACTGCAGTTACAGTTATCATGACTGAAAACAACAGGAAGTTGACTGCAGAAATACAGCAGCTGAGGAAGAGTGTAAGTGTGACTCAAGCTCAGTGGAGTGTAGACACCTACTGCCCAAAAACAGGGGAAAATGACAGTAAAGGTAAAACTTCTGCAATCACGGCCAAACAAACAACCAAAAACAACAGAAATATTATCACGTCCAATCCTGTAATTCATCCCTTGATTTGTATCGTTTCCCTCAGGCAGACAGTGTAAAGCTTGTCAGAAAGAGTGGCATCACTTCCAGTCCAGCTGCTACGCATTTTATAACATCGATGGTCCTCATCAGATAAACTGGGAGGAGGCACAAAACAACTGCACAGCACAAAATGCAGATTTAGTTGTTATTGGAAGTCCTATGGAACAGGTAAAGTGAACAGAGTGGAAATTATGGAGATGACCCGAGAAGAACTTTTGTAAAAAGGAAATAGCTTAAAAAGACGTTTCTGTCAACTCGTGTATTAAAAAAAAGTACATTTTTAAGTTTCAAGAGAATTTGCAAAAAATGGAATTTAAAATACATGGTTGCAAGCTGTAAAATTGCTTTATCAAAATATATATTATATTTATTTTAGAAAACTTCAACAAAACTTGCCAGACATATTTTAAACGCCTACAATCTGCTATATATGTCCTTTTTTAAGAATTTTCTGTGGAAAAAAGATGGAGTAAAATATTTAATGGGGTTTGCTGACAGAATTTGAAGCTTTGGAAAATCAGCTCAGTGTTAGCCACAAAAATCACAGTTTACCCAATTCTGATCTTCTTTTTGTGATCCTCAGGAATTTATCTCTAACCACAGTGGGAGCAGTTGGCGGAGCAGCGGCTACTGGATTGGCCTCATGGTGGAAACTGGGAGTTGGAAGTGGGTTGATGGAGGTGATCTGACTGCAGAGTAAGACCCAATATCTCAACACCATGAAAACTGTGTTCTCCTTTAGCCACAATCTAACCGTCATGTTGTTCCCCTCAGCTACTGGATACAGCAACCCGATGGCAACGCTCACTGTGCAATTTCTGTCGGAGAAAACTCTCCGATGGGTTGGCGCGCTTTGAACTGCAACAGCATAAACAGGTGGATCTGTGAAAGGGCGGCTTTATCTATCTAATCAACTTATGGTCTGTGCTGATTTTCAATGACATGTAACGTAATGTCACCTGGCTTGTTAGAAAATTAAGTTTCTTTGTTTTCAACATTTACATACAACACGTTTTTCAAATCTTTAATGTTTACAATGTGTGACTGAGTCAAGTATGTAAAAACCACAGTGGTGAGTGTAAGAGGTCAACAGGTGATTAATCATTTTAAATCAGCATTTGTTTACATTTTTTTTTATCTCATATTAGAGGCACAGTTCAGTTTTATATTATATTACCTGTACGTTAAGTCAGCACTTGCAACTGCAGAGGCCAACAAACTGGTGACTGGATTTACGAAAGTCCTCCGTCATGTCATTGTTTTAAACATTGCTACTAACTAATATGGTATGAATTATATCTAAAATACCATTTTTGACTGCAATTCATTTAATACATTTCCCGTGAGAGTTGGAGAGTGCAGTTGAAAAATTATTCCATCTCTCAAAATAGTCCAAGCAGATTCAAAGGAGAAAATATTGTTTATTGAGAACTTACAAAAATGTCTTTTTACATAGTTTGTAAGAATTTCATAAAACCATTTTAAGTTCAAAATGTATTCCAAGTTATTTTCTGATTTTGTTTGGAGAAAGGGGCGATCAACTTGTGGTTTTGTTTGTGTTCTGAATTTTAATTTAATGTTAATTTCAGTGCAATGTTGACACATCTGATAAATTTTGTTCTTTTTACCGGTCATATTAATATTTTAATATGAAGTTTCTCATTCAGACTTTGCAGTATCTTTTCAAGATGAATACAATAAAAATATCTATTTTCAAGCTGTTTCATGTGTTACTAAAACTTAAGCAAGCCACCAGCTGACATCCATTATTTGACAAAAAAGTACTTTGCGCAAGTGTGAATGTGAAGAACTACACTTTGGTTTCAGTGGTTTACAGAGAATTACAGAATAATTACCTCAACCTCAAAGCAGAAGTGGTTACAATCTGTTGATATAATCATAACAAAGCATTTTGTTGGCACGCTTCCTTCAACTTTGTTCTCTTTAGGATGGACAGAAAACCAAAGGAAGTGGTCACAATTAAATAAAATCTTCAAAACACCAAATTTATTAAAACTCTAACCAAAAACAACAAACCATCAAAAACAAAAACAAACATACCAAAAAAATACTCAAACAAAAATATATCAACATTTAAAAAAACTAAAACTACAATATAAAAAAACCCCACTTAAATAACAATAAATGATCCAAAAAACTAAAAACAACATTAAAAAAATAAATAAATCAAAACAAATTAAAAAAAAAAAAAAAAAAAAGCTCTACTCCCAGTGTTTTGGTAAGTATGGAGTTGAGATGGCAGTGAAAAAAAATTAAAAAATTGTTTCAGACTGTACCTGGATATTATACTTCAAACAATTACTTCACATTTCTCTTAAACACCAAGAGAACAGTACACTTCTCATACATGAAGGCCATTAAACACTCAGTTAGCTATCACCCTCTGTCATTTCAATAAAATGTAGCCCTTTTTTTTGTGGCTAATTTAAATACAGATTTTATGACATGCTGTGTTGTTGTTGTTTTTAACTCCAGTCTGGTGCTATGATGCTTTTGTGACAGGATGTGTCACACAAGCGTGGCTCTGTACCAAGTTAGGTAAATTCGTAGAGGCTTCGGTCTGGAGAGGCGCCGTGCAGTATTCATATAAAAAAAAATATATATATATATATATATATATATATCGTTCTCATTTTTGCCGTTACTTCAAACAACCCCTTATTTTGTTAAATTCACAGTAAGTAACATATTGCGGAACAAAAAGCGAACGTAGGGCAGCGACGACGCCGGGCGGAATTCCCGGCGTACCCCGAGAAACGGAAGTGCGTCATATCCGCGTTTGTTTTGAGCGTCCGCTGGTGTTTGTTGTTGTTGTTGTTGTTGTTGTCGTTTCTCCAAAGCTCAAGCGAGACTTCGAAGTTGGCCGGTCTGTCAAAGGACGCTCGTCGGGGGACTGTCCTCGCTATGCTTCGTCCGAGTTGATGAAAATGGAACAGCGGTGCGAGTGAAAGACGGACATTTTGTTAATTTGTGTGTGTGTGGGGGGGGGAAGCTACAGGAGCTAGCGGTCAGCTAACGGAGAGCTCGTCACTTGTCAACAAGTTTTCTTCGGCATGGACTGCGCGGCGCTGGAGCTCGACGCTGTCAAATTTGCCCAAACAGCTGTAACCTACGACCAGAATGGCAAACATAACGAGGCTGTGTTTTATTACAAGGTGAGTGGGCGAGGTGCGACGGACGGATTTGAGTTTTGAGTTGGTAAAAGACCGGTCGCGGTTTGTTGGTGTTAGTGGATGTTTCGCAGCCTCGTTGCTTCCTCTCTCTCGGTTGTTTTCCCCGCAGGAGGCGGCCCAGGCTCTGATATACGCCGGCATGGCGGGGTCCAAACTGGAGGGAATCCAGGACAAAGTGAATGAGTACTTGGACCGGGTCCAAGCCCTCCACAATGCAGGTACGGTTTTTAAAAAAAAAAAATACTTTTAAGATGACGCACTTCGTACAAACGCGAAGATCAAACCTGCTCAGCTTCTCTTACTTTTTTCACAAGTCTGCTGTTTGACTGTTTTCAAAGCTTGAGCTATTTTAGATGTATTGAACTGTTTAATGTCCGTTTCTGTTGGTCAATACGCAAAAGTGTGTGTTGACCGCTTTATGATTTGTATACTTGCAGAACCGGAGTGTTGTGATGGGGGGGGAAAAAACAACAACAACAACAACAACAAAAAGTGTACAACGTCTGAAACTCAAACGCGGAGAACAAAACAAAATGTCAGCACTTACATCGTGACAGTTGTGTTGTTTGTTAAAACACACAATCTTTGCTTTATGTGCTCGCCAGCTTCGGATTTTGTGAAGTGTTATTATTCATCACGGCTTGCTGTAGACATTTTTCAGGACTGAATGCACCCTGAGGACATACTTTCTTTCTCAGTTGCGGTTTGACTACTTTTTTCCATTACTCTCCTCACACTGTGTGTGTGTGTGTGTGTGTGTCCTGTTTTGTTGGACAACCAGTGGATGACGTTTAGTAGTGTGTGCAGTTACAGTGGAATCTAAATCTAAATCTAAATTCGCCATTTGCACAGTGGCTGTTTTGTGTCTTAAACCCGTTCCCTCCCTTGACCTTTGCCCCCCCCCCCAGTCCAGGCACAGAAGAGCGACCCGCTCAAGTCCCGGCAGCAGGTGGACCTGGAGCGCGCCCACTTCCTGGTCACCCAGGCCTTCGAGGAAGACGAGAAGGGGAACGACGATGAAGCCGTCGAGCTGTACACTCAGGCCGTGGAGCTGTGCATTAAGACGGTAGGTCATCGCCCGCTTGTTCACTCGGTCTTCGCTCACATTATTCCTGCTTTCAACCACATTTCTTTCTCCTTCTGCTTATTTTTATTTATTTATTTTTTTCCAACAGTCGAATGAGACATCGGACCAGGCGCTGCAGAACAAGCTGAAGCAGCTGGCACGTCAAGCTTTAGAGAGGTAAACATGAACCCTGGTACTGAAGTTATGATGTTCATCAGAAGAGGCTGCGGTGGGTTTTGACTGCCGTGACCCCAACACTTCCTCACTGTGGTTCCAGCGTTGATCACAAACATGTCAGAGGCTTCATGTCTTTAAGTTCCTGAGCTCCTGGATTTTTTTTTTTTGGTTCTTTTTATTTTGCTTTTATAGTGTTGGTCTTCACTTACTTTACTATCTCTTTGTTTTACTGAATTCATTTGTAAATTTTACATTCTGAGCCACTAATTTCCCTGAAAAGTGAAACGTTTCAACATCTACTTGGTTTGTTGGTGAATTTTTTAAGAACCGTAGCAGCAAACCATACACTAGATTATCATTTTGTATACGTTTATGTGACCAAATGTACTTTCTAATTTGGTTACAAGTGTTATTGAAGAAAAACATAATTAACTGACTTTATTATGGAAGCAGATTACTGACACCCACAGAATATCAGAGTGCATTGCAGTATATATAGAAATAATAATCATTACTTTTGTTATGAATGAGAAAAAAAATGGAAGATATTATTATATCGATTTTTGCTTTAGATTTATTTTAAATTTACCTGTGGTAGTTTTTTTGACTCCTTTAAAATAACGTGAGCATAGATTAGTTTAAGGGAATGAATTGATACGACTGGTGGGTTTTTATTATTGACGCGGTTTTGCAGATTTAATTATTTATTTTTTAAACGTTCTCCACTGTGTTCCTGAAGGGCGGAAGGTCTGAAAGAATCTCAGTCCAAATCAACCCCCACCCAGACTCAGGACAGGACGGGGCCCCCCGGAACCAAGCCCAGCAGTGGTGCCGGTTGTGGGGGACCGGTCCGGCAGTTTTTCCCCCTCGGGCCAGACTTCTCCATCCACGACCGACCGCAACCGCAGCCTGTCCGAGCCGTGCAGTCCAGCGAGCCCCAGGGTCAGCGCTACACGTCTGAGGAGATCGAGGTGCTCAGGTGAGACGGCTGCTGGAATCTGTTGTCGAACGACGTCCTGGTTTATCCTTTAGTGCAACTTTCTAATCGCTAAGAAATTCCTACATGAGGACAACACTGAAAAATTAAATGTATTGTGTCATAAAATCGCGAAATGATTTTGTTTTGGTGTGAAATCACTGCAACAGTGGCAGGAAGCCAAAAATACAGCTTTGGTCGGGGATATGGTCATTTTAGAAATATCAAAATTGCTATCAAATAGCAAAAGATGTCTTAACATTTTTTAAATAACTTTACTTTAGTGGCATTTACTCATCTGGTGGTGGTGGAAGTGCCACTACATCCCAACAGAAAAAAAAAAAAAAAGACATCTGATTTCTCTGTTGTTGTTTTTTTATACTATGGAATTGGGGCGGCACGGTGGTGCAGTGGTTAGCATTGTCGCCTCACAGCAAAAAGGTTCCGGGTTCGAATCCGGTCCTGGGCCTTTCTGTGCGGAGTTTGCATGTGCTTGCGTGGGTTCTCCGGCTTCCTCCCATCATCCAAAAACATGCACCTCAGGTTAGGTTACCTGGCGCCGCGCTAGTGGCAGCCTGCTGCAGCAGCTCCCCCTGAGGCCCCCCCCCCCCCCGCTGTAGCAAAGAAATTTCCCCTCAGGCATTAATAAAGTGAATAAAAAATCAAATCAAATGTTTCAAAGCTGCTTTAAAACATTTCCACTAAACTTGTCTTTCATTTCCAGGAGTACATCTACAATCAATAGCATAGCCTATGTGCCCTTCATGAGCGTGGACCTGAAGGAGCGATTTGCATTTCCTGTCCCTTTATCGTGAGTTTGCTTTATTATGTACTGTCAGTTATTTTTTTGACATTAGCAGCACAGTCTCGAAGCTAACACATGCCGGTGAAGTTGTCACACAACTTGAGATTTAATTCAGATTTTGTCAGTTGTTTTTCTCCCATCGCATTAAAAAAGAAGATGTTTAGTTTAGATCAGTGAAACTCTAAATAAATAGGAACATTCAACTGGAGAAAAAAAAAGATAGTTACCAGAGACACCAACTTTGTCTGTCTGTGTGGTTTGGTAGACATTTTTTTTTTCTTATTTGAAATGCCTCATTTCAGTTTCTAACTCTTTCTCTTTTTTAAATTCTTCTGACCAGGGACAAAACAGGGAAACTGGCGTTGTCACCCAAACAGAAAGCCATCTTCTCCCGCTGGGTTCGGCCAGACGAGATCTGCAATAACCCCACAATGATCATGTCTGTGTCCAGCTTCAGCATCAAACAGGTCAGACTTTTCAGCCTTCTGTGTGTGTGTGTGTGTGTGTGTGTGTGTGTGTGTGTGTGTGTGTGTCTCTGGCAGGTTTTATCTTGTAAACTGCTCGTATTAGAATATCAGATGGAAAATTTTACCCTCGCATAGTTTTCTTCTCTGCAACTCGTCATTTCTTGTGAAAAATGTGATTATTGAATATTTGTAGCAGCTAATGGTGGCATATTCTTTTTTTGCATATATTCTGTAGAAGTCCCACTTTACTAAAAAATACATGATTGTATTGTCTGTTTCTGTCCTGTGAGCTGATAGTGCTGATAGTGCAAGTTCTGTTCTCATTGTTTAAATTGATCCAGTAGATGGCGCTGCAACCATCACAGACACACATCTTTATAAGAGACAGTTCAAAATAGCTTTTGATTGACATAAAGAGCATAAACAAACATTTCGAATTAACAATCCAAACAGTTACATGTGTTTTACTGTTAAAGTTGTTGTTTTGTGTAAATATATGTGTTATTGTCGAACAGTGCTTGTACAGTATGACATCCTTTCACAGTCGGAGCTCTTTTACCGCTATGTACCGTGTAAATACCTGTTAACCTCGATTTGATCATGTGATGCCCTTCCTGTTTTGCAGACGGTCGTGTCCGACTGTTCGTTTGTGGCATCTCTCGCCATCAGTGCCGCCTACGAGAGGCGATACAACAAAAAACTCATCACCAGGTACTCTATGTAACTTCTATATGTTGACCAATATTAAAAATAAAAAATAAAAAAAATGTAATGTTGATATGGACAACAAGAGCAGAACTGGTCGGTTCGTCAGCACATTTACTAAAGAGACACTGAGTGCCTGATATATCGCACACTAAATCAAATATCTGGTTCATCACTGTCGTTGAAGCCACACGGAACATCTGTTACATCTGTCCGTCGCAACTTCTGACCCTTTAGATGAAGGAATATGTCAAATATTAGTTTCGGCCCTGAGACTTTTGAGTGTGTTCTCGTGTGTTACAGCATAATCTACCCCCAGAACAGACGAGGGGAACCGGAGTACAACCCCTGTGGGAAATACATGGTGAAGCTCCACATCAACGGAGTTCCCAGGAAGGTAAAACATGAGTTTTAATAGACACGACAGTAAAGCAGCAGCGCAAGACTCATCATACGGGAGAATGTAGGTCACTTATGAATACACATTCAACAGTGAGAATGGGGTTAATTCATGATGATCGGTTTATAGAATGCATCATAATGCATTCACTGAGTGCATCCGTGTATTCTCACGTAACTTCATGCAAAATGCAAAGTGAAATGTCCTTTTTTTTTTTTCTTTAGTTCAAAGCTTTGTTAGCTCAGTTATAATTTAATTTATTTCAAAACCTATAAGAAAGTGTGAATCTCTTGTTAGTCTTCTAAAAACTGGAAAATGCAATGATGTGAGCTGATATTGTCGTGTCTCCTTTTTTATTTTTTTTATTTAATAACTACTGTTTGTGTCATGGGAAAAAATAGATTTCACATTTGTACAGACTGAATTCACAGAGACAAAACTAGCTAAATTAAAATGAGGATCTGTTTAATGCGAGACTCATCTGCACAAGCGTCCTTCAAACCAAAAGCTCGTCTGTGTCCCTGCCGCAGGTGATCATAGACGACTACCTGCCGGTGGATCGAAACGGGGAGCTGCTGTGCTCCTACTCCAGCAACAGGAACGAGCTCTGGGTCTCCCTGATAGAGAAGGCCTACATGAAGGTGATGGGCGGCTACGATTTCCCCGGGTCCAACTCGGTGAGTGAAGGTGGAGAAACCCGGAGATGAAGCTATTTTTAAACTAGTTATGAGAGAACTGCTCGAGGTCTGACGCTTAAAAACACCTCCCAGATAAAAATTGAGAATTTTGAGCAAGGATTTGCTGAAAATGAACAGGAAGGTTTTGCATAATTTAAATATAACTTTAAAAGGTCTTTTTTTTGGGGGGGTGGGGGGGCTTGACAAGTCTGTAGGTTGGTAGTAAAACATACCTGATCGCCTTCAGGTTGAGAAAGGTTTGTAAACCTCAGTAGGTGTCACTATGAATTCAAACCAGAGTCTGAAGGTTTGTCAAGAAATTGTTATGTTTGTTTGATTTTTTACAGAATATCGATCTGCACGCGCTCACTGGCTGGATCCCCGAACGCATCGCTATGCACTCTGACAATCAGTC
>NW_027210826.1:0-12500 GCF_029030835.1 Brachyistius frenatus | reverse complement strand
TCACCCGTCTGGGTTGAACTGACTCGTGATCGATGTTTTCTGGTTTTCCTGCGCGTTTGCAGGCAGTACAGCGTCGGCTTCGAGGTGGTGGTGGTGTCGACGGTGGGCGATGCAGGCGCCGCTGCCCTCCAGAAGAAGAGCAGCGGAGATTACAGGTACAGAAAAACCCAGTGGGAATACCATCACAGGCATGGCCTAGCAATTAAATTCAAAACCCAAGTTTAGAAGGTTCACTGACAATATGCTGACTGACTTTATTTTCATCCCCTCAAAATTGAAAGCAATCCATGATATGTACCAGGTGGGATACTTTACAGTGTTCTTTGGTGGACAGACAATACAACAGAGACATTGTCTGTGAACGACCTAAACATTTATATTTATCAATCCAATTTCTTGCCAAATGTTGGCCGTCACATGTTTTTTTTCAATCATTACCGATGAACATCGGTTTATTACTTTAGGTTCAGTCCAGACAATATGTAAAAAAAAAAAAAATAAAATAACACTCCTCGCTCGTCCCCCACTTGTCCAAATATGGTCACTTCTGACTTTAAAAAAAAAATGTCAATATCTTTCACAATATTTAGCAAGTGTTCAGTCATTCTATTTGAAAAAGTAGCATTTATATATAATTTTTTTGTTTGTTTGTTTTTGTTTGTAGTTACCTCCGTATATTGATTGCTGTATAATTCAAACAAAAATCAGGTATATTAAAAAAAGACAAACGTCAACACGCTGGCAGTCAACAAAAATCGAAATACTTGCAGCCACGTGCTGTGAAGAAGCTACAACCTGTGAGACAAACCCGTTTTTAAGACCACCGGCATTACATAAGCAAAGGGAGGGGGAAAAAAAGAAAAAGAAATATACCCTCTAGTCAAGTGTATTTTTTAATAAGTGTATCAATGAGTTTTACGGACACACATCAGCTGAAGTTCCTGACCGAGTCACAAATGTGCGTCACGTAGATCGGCCACGTGTCTGTGGACATAACGCGTGTCTTTCCAAACATACTGCTTTCCACTCAGTAATTGAAGTTAAGAAGAGGGGAATTTATCGACCGAGTAGTCCGAGAAGTTTTGCTTTTAATTGTCGTTTTCACCGCCATTGAAATACTTGGTTGCCTCTTAGCCGATGTTGAATTCTGTCGGACTTCAAAACGTCCGTCTCCTTCTGTCTTTCCCTAGATGCGGATTCTGCTACATGGAGGCCGACCACGTCCCGGCAGGCCTCTACAACGTCATCCCCACCACCTTCCTGCCCAAACAGGAAGGACCCTTCTTCTTGGACTTTGCCAGCACTTCGCCCCTTAAGGTCTCGCAGCTCCAATGAAGACGGAGCTTGGCGGGAGCACGGAGATCTGGAGGAAGGTACTTCACAGCATCACGAGATTCTTCTGAAACTGCAGTTTGGAGACGCCACGAGGTGTCGAGGCCTCCGTAAAGAACCCCCGAGAGCCGAGAATGTGACTGCTGCTAACCCCCCCACCCCCCCGAAACCTACGCTAACATAAATGGACAGAATTGAGGGCTTGAACTTCAACGTAGATAAATTATTAATAAGAAATAATCCAGAGGCACTTCAGTGGGTATTCTAACCCAAAACCATTTAGACACAGAATTTAATACACTTTCAGCAAAAATTAAACAGCTATTCCAAGCAAAAAAAAAAAATATAATGCTGATGAAAGCGCTACTTCCTCTTGCCGCGATAAGATGGTATAATTAGCATCAACATCGTGGTTCTGGTCAGTCAAATCGAGTGGATTTAATGAGGCACCTGTGGTCTACAACCACATCCTGGACTCAACAGGAAGAAGCTGCGGGGTTGAGATGAGCTTCTTCTTCCTCTTCTCCTCCTCCAGTGTGTGTTTTGCTGCAACAAGCACCTCAACATCGCAGAAGTACTGAACTTTCGCATTTGGATGGAACGTTGAGACGTCCGCACACTTTTGACACAAGTTGCGGCTCCGAGTTGAGATTTGTGGTTGAAATTTGACATCCTGTTTTGTTTTTTAAAATCATCACGCAATATAATCAGCAGAAGAGAGGCTGCTTTAAAAGCTGCACAACTTAAATTATTCTAAACATGCCGTGCTGAACTTTTATCTCCCTCTTCTGCCAGCGAGAGTAATTACAACAAGAAGTCACATGGTTTCAAACATCACATTTCACAAACACAATTTTGATCCATTTAGTCCAGCTGCGTTCGGCACTGCTAACTTATTACAGCACCGAAAAACGCAGCGAGTTCACTCGGTTAACTGGGATGAAAAGGAGATGTTGTTGTTGTTGTTTTTGTGACTGTGACTGTGAGCTCTGAAAGACGAGACAAATACGGTAGAAATTGACAAAACGGGAGATTTGCATCGGCCCCTCGGGATTTTGAGCAAAAAAAAAAAAAAAAACCCGATCGGGACGTCCATGGTTTAAATAAACACATAAACCAAATAATAAACCAGACAAGATATTAAATTTGATCAATGATAACCCACACGAAGAGACTGAATATAAAGCAACGCAAAGTCACTGAAAGTGTCCAAAACCACACGGATCCGATGTTTGAGATGCTCATTGCTGCAAAACCACTTGGAAAAAGTAGTTGCTTGAATCTTGCAGCCACAAAACAAAATATTAGTAAGTGTCAGTAAATATGAAGACATTAGGGATCAAATCAGTTGGATCTTTTCGCCAAACATTACACGGAAAAACCGATCGGACTTTCTGTCGTCTCGTCGTTCGGTTCGTCGCCAACGAGTTTAAATAAAGCCGCCAAAACAGTGAAACCTGTTTTTAAAGCCTTTCGGGGTTGACGGTTAATTTTTTTTTTTTTTTCTTCTTCCTCGAATGACCTCGAAGGTTTTTCTGATATTCTCAGGAGCAGAGCGGCGCCGCAGGGAATCCAGCGTGAGCAGCGGTTGAATGACGTCTCTTCGTGTTGTCGGTGGATGTCACGGCTGCGCGGCAAACGTCGGCCCGATTCCACGCGACGCGGGCGCCACGCGGCGTACCCGCGGGCGTACGCATGCGTAATTCACATTCTGTTTACTTTCACGTTGATGTATTGCACTTTTCTTCCCCCTCCTCACCTCCCTTTTTTTTTTTTTTTTCAAATCATCTCTCGACACGTTTACTGTCAAACGCGACACACAGAAAGGAAAATGCCAATTTGATTTACGCAAAGTCGGCTTGTTTACTTCACATTTCCGTACGAGAAGTTTCTTTCCGGTTGCCGTCGCCGCTCGGCAGCGCGTCGTGTGCAAAGTTTTGGCTGCTGTGTTCTTTGGTGCTCATCTCTGCAGCTGCATCTTGTAAACACGTGGTTTAAGCCGTGGCACTGTAATGCAGTTTTATGCTGTTTTTGAGCTTCTCTCGCTGAGATAAGGCTGTTTTTGAAACATTGTGTTTCCTGTGAAATTGTCCACACAAAGTGACTTGAAACCACTTTGCCCATGTAGTATATCCCATTTCCCATAGTTCTGAGTATGAAACTTGTTTGTAAACACGTGGTTTAAGCCGTGGCACTGTAATGCAGTTTTATGCTGTTTTTGAGCTTCTCTCGCTGAGATAAGGCTGTTTTTGAAACATTGTGTTTCCTGTGAAATTGTCCACACAAAGTGACTTGAAACCACTTTGCCCATGTAGTATATCCCATTTCCCATAGTTCTGAGTATGAAACTTGTTTGTAAACACTTGGTTTAAGCCGTGGCACTGTAATGCAGTTTTATGCTGTTTTTGAGCTTCTCTCGCTGAGATAAGGCTGTTTTTGAAACATTGTGTTTCCTGTGAAATTGTCCACACAAAGTGACTTGAAACCACTTTGCCCATGTAGTATATCCCATTTCCCATAGTTCTGAGTATGAAACTTGTTTGTAAACACGTGGTTTAAGCCGTGGCACTGTAATGCAGTTTTATGCTGTTTTTGAGCTTCTCTCGCTGAGATAAGGCTGTTTTTGAAACATTGTGTTTCCTGTGAGATTGTCCACACTAAGTGACTTGAAACCACTTTGTCCATGTATTCTATCCCATTTGCCAAAGTTCTGAGTATGAAACTTGTTTTTAAACACTTAGTTTAAGCCGTGGTGCTGTGATGCAGTTTCACATTAGGATGAGAAAGTGAGACTTGAAATGCTGTTTTCTGTGAAATTGCAGACACAAAGTGACTTGGCCATGTACTGTATCCCATTTGCTGATGAAGAAATTTGTTCGTAAACACTTAGTTTAAGCCGTGGCACTGTAATGCAGTTTTATGCTGTTTTTGAGCTTCTCTCGCTGAGATAAGGCTGTTTTTGAAACATTGTGTTTCCTGTGAGATTGTCCACACTAATTGACTTGAAACCACTTTGTCCATGTATTCTATCCCATTTGCCAAAGTTCTGAATATGAAACTTGTTTGTAAACACTTAGCTTAAGCCGTGATGCTGTAATGCAGTTTTATGCTGTTTTTGAGCTTCTCTCGCTGAGATAAGGCTGTTTTTGAAACATTGTGTTTCCTGTGAAATTGTCCACACAAAGTGACTTGAAACCACTTTGCCCATGTAGTATATCCCATTTCCCATAGTTCTGAGTATGAAACTTGTTTGTAAACACGTGGTTTAAGCCGTGGCACTGTAATGCAGTTTTATGCTGTTTTTGAGCTTCTCTCGCTGAGATAAGGCTGTTTTTGAAACATTGTGTTTCCTGTGAAATTGTCCACACAAAGTGACTTGAAACCACTTTGCCCATGTAGTATATCCCATTTCCCATAGTTCTGAGTATGAAACTTGTTTGTAAACACGTGGTTTAAGCCGTGGCACTGTAATGCAGTTTTATGCTGTTTTTGAGCTTCTCTCGCTGAGATAAGGCTGTTTTTGAAACATTGTGTTTCCTGTGAAATTGTCCACACAAAGTGACTTGAAACCACTTTGCCCATGTAGTATATCCCATTTCCCATAGTTCTGAGTATGAAACTTGTTTGTAAACACGTGGTTTAAGCCGTGGCACTGTAATGCAGTTTTATGCTGTTTTTGAGCTTCTCTCGCTGAGATAAGGCTGTTTTTGAAACATTGTGTTTCCTGTGAAATTGTCCACACAAAGTGACTTGAAACCACTTTGCCCATGTAGTATATCCCATTTCCCATAGTTCTGAGTATGAAACTTGTTTGTAAACACGTGGTTTAAGCCGTGGCACTGTAATGCAGTTTTATGCTGTTTTTGAGCTTCTCTCGCTGAGATAAGGCTGTTTTTGAAACATTGTGTTTCCTGTGAAATTGTCCACACAAAGTGACTTGAAACCACTTTGCCCATGTAGTATATCCCATTTCCCATAGTTCTGAGTATGAAACTTGTTTGTAAACACGTGGTTTAAGCCGTGGCACTGTAATGCAGTTTTATGCTGTTTTTGAGCTTCTCTCGCTGAGATAAGGCTGTTTTTGAAACATTGTGTTTCCTGTGAAATTGTCCACACAAAGTGACTTGAAACCACTTTGCCCATGTAGTATATCCCATTTCCCATAGTTCTGAGTATGAAACTTGTTTGTAAACACGTGGTTTAAGCCGTGGCACTGTAATGCAGTTTTATGCTGTTTTTGAGCTTCTCTCGCTGAGATAAGGCTGTTTTTGAAACATTGTGTTTCCTGTGAAATTGTCCACACAAAGTGACTTGAAACCACTTTGCCCATGTAGTATATCCCATTTCCCATAGTTCTGAGTATGAAACTTGTTTGTAAACACGTGGTTTAAGCCGTGGCACTGTAATGCAGTTTTATGCTGTTTTTGAGCTTCTCTCGCTGAGATAAGGCTGTTTTTGAAACATTGTGTTTCCTGTGAAATTGTCCACACAAAGTGACTTGAAACCACTTTGCCCATGTAGTATATCCCATTTCCCATAGTTCTGAGTATGAAACTTGTTTGTAAACACGTGGTTTAAGCCGTGGCACTGTAATGCAGTTTTATGCTGTTTTTGAGCTTCTCTCGCTGAGATAAGGCTGTTTTTGAAACATTGTGTTTCCTGTGAAATTGTCCACACAAAGTGACTTGAAACCACTTTGCCCATGTAGTATATCCCATTTCCCATAGTTCTGAGTATGAAACTTGTTTGTAAACACGTGGTTTAAGCCGTGGCACTGTAATGCAGTTTTATGCTGTTTTTGAGCTTCTCTCGCTGAGATAAGGCTGTTTTTGAAACATTGTGTTTCCTGTGAAATTGTCCACACAAAGTGACTTGAAACCACTTTGCCCATGTAGTATATCCCATTTCCCATAGTTCTGAGTATGAAACTTGTTTGTAAACACGTGGTTTAAGCCGTGGCACTGTAATGCAGTTTTATGCTGTTTTTGAGCTTCTCTCGCTGAGATAAGGCTGTTTTTGAAACATTGTGTTTCCTGTGAAATTGTCCACACAAAGTGACTTGAAACCACTTTGCCCATGTAGTATATCCCATTTCCCATAGTTCTGAGTATGAAACTTGTTTGTAAACACGTGGTTTAAGCCGTGGCACTGTAATGCAGTTTTATGCTGTTTTTGAGCTTCTCTCGCTGAGATAAGGCTGTTTTTGAAACATTGTGTTTCCTGTGAAATTGTCCACACAAAGTGACTTGAAACCACTTTGCCCATGTAGTATATCCCATTTCCCATAGTTCTGAGTATGAAACTTGTTTGTAAACACGTGGTTTAAGCCGTGGCACTGTAATGCAGTTTTATGCTGTTTTTGAGCTTCTCTCGCTGAGATAAGGCTGTTTTTGAAACATTGTGTTTCCTGTGAAATTGTCCACACAAAGTGACTTGAAACCACTTTGCCCATGTAGTATATCCCATTTCCCATAGTTCTGAGTATGAAACTTGTTCGTAAACACTTAGTTTAAGCCGTGATGCTGTAATGCAGTTTTATGCTGTTTTTGAGCTTCTCTCGCTGAGATAAGGCTGTTTTTGAAACATTGTGTTTCCTGTGAAATTGTCCACACAAAGTGACTTGAAACCACTTTGCCCATGTAGTATATCCCATTTCCCATAGTTCTGAGTATGAAACTTGTTTGTAAACACGTGGTTTAAGCCGTGGCACTGTAATGCAGTTTTATGCTGTTTTTGAGCTTCTCTCGCTGAGATAAGGCTGTTTTTGAAACATTGTGTTTCCTGTGAGATTGTCCACACTAAGTGACTTGAAACCACTTTGTCCATGTATTCTATCCCATTTGCCAAAGTTCTGAGTATGAAACTTGTTTTTAAACACTTAGTTTAAGCCGTGGTGCTGTGATGCAGTTTCACATTAGGATGAGAAAGTGAGACTTGAAATGCTGTTTTCTGTGAAATTGCAGACACAAAGTGACTTGGCCATGTACTGTATCCCATTTGCTGATGAAGAAATTTGTTCGTAAACACTTAGTTTAAGCCGTGGCACTGTAATGCAGTTTTATGCTGTTTTTGAGCTTCTCTCGCTGAGATAAGGCTGTTTTTGAAACATTGTGTTTCCTGTGAGATTGTCCACACTAATTGACTTGAAACCACTTTGTCCATGTATTCTATCCCATTTGCCAAAGTTCTGAATATGAAACTTGTTTGTAAACACTTAGCTTAAGCCGTGATGCTGTAATGCAGTTTTATGCTGTTTTTGAGCTTCTCTCGCTGAGATAAGGCTGTTTTTGAAACATTGTGTTTCCTGTGAAATTGTCCACACAAAGTGACTTGAAACCACTTTGCCCATGTAGTATATCCCATTTCCCATAGTTCTGAGTATGAAACTTGTTTGTAAACACGTGGTTTAAGCCGTGGCACTGTAATGCAGTTTTATGCTGTTTTTGAGCTTCTCTCGCTGAGATAAGGCTGTTTTTGAAACATTGTGTTTCCTGTGAAATTGTCCACACAAAGTGACTTGAAACCACTTTGCCCATGTAGTATATCCCATTTCCCATAGTTCTGAGTATGAAACTTGTTTGTAAACACGTGGTTTAAGCCGTGGCACTGTAATGCAGTTTTATGCTGTTTTTGAGCTTCTCTCGCTGAGATAAGGCTGTTTTTGAAACATTGTGTTTCCTGTGAAATTGTCCACACAAAGTGACTTGAAACCACTTTGCCCATGTAGTATATCCCATTTCCCATAGTTCTGAGTATGTATGAAACTTGTTTGTAAACACGTGGTTTAAGCCGTGGCACTGTAATGCAGTTTTATGCTGTTTTTGAGCTTCTCTCGCTGAGATAAGGCTGTTTTTGAAACATTGTGTTTCCTGTGAAATTGTCCACACAAAGTGACTTGAAACCACTTTGCCCATGTAGTATATCCCATTTCCCATAGTTCTGAGTATGAAACTTGTTTGTAAACACGTGGTTTAAGCCGTGGCACTGTAATGCAGTTTTATGCTGTTTTTGAGCTTCTCTCGCTGAGATAAGGCTGTTTTTGAAACATTGTGTTTCCTGTGAAATTGTCCACACAAAGTGACTTGAAACCACTTTGCCCATGTAGTATATCCCATTTCCCATAGTTCTGAGTATGAAACTTGTTTGTAAACACGTGGTTTAAGCCGTGGCACTGTAATGCAGTTTTATGCTGTTTTTGAGCTTCTCTCGCTGAGATAAGGCTGTTTTTGAAACATTGTGTTTCCTGTGAAATTGTCCACACAAAGTGACTTGAAACCACTTTGCCCATGTAGTATATCCCATTTCCCATAGTTCTGAGTATGAAACTTGTTTGTAAACACTTAGTTTAAGCCGTGGCACTGTAATGCAGTTTTATGCTGTTTTTGAGCTTCTCTCGCTGAGATAAGGCTGTTTTTGAAACATTGTGTTTCCTGTGAAATTGTCCACACAAAGTGACTTGAAACCACTTTGCCCATGTAGTATATCCCATTTCCCATAGTTCTGAGTATGAAACTTGTTTGTAAACACGTGGTTTAAGCCGTGGCACTGTAATGCAGTTTTATGCTGTTTTTGAGCTTCTCTCGCTGAGATAAGGCTGTTTTTGAAACATTGTGTTTCCTGTGAAATTGTCCACACAAAGTGACTTGAAACCACTTTGCCCATGTAGTATATCCCATTTCCCATAGTTCTGAGTATGAAACTTGTTTGTAAACACGTGGTTTAAGCCGTGGCACTGTAATGCAGTTTTATGCTGTTTTTGAGCTTCTCTCGCTGAGATAAGGCTGTTTTTGAAACATTGTGTTTCCTGTGAAATTGTCCACACAAAGTGACTTGAAACCACTTTGCCCATGTAGTATATCCCATTTCCCATAGTTCTGAGTATGAAACTTGTTTGTAAACACTTAGTTTAAGCCGTGGCACTGTAATGCAGTTTTATGCTGTTTTTGAGCTTCTCTCGCTGAGATAAGGCTGTTTTTGAAACATTGTGTTTCCTGTGAAATTGTCCACACAAAGTGACTTGAAACCACTTTGCCCATGTAGTATATCCCATTTCCCATAGTTCTGAGTATGAAACTTGTTTGTAAACACTTAGTTTAAGCCGTGGCACTGTAATGCAGTTTTATGCTGTTTTTGAGCTTCTCTCGCTGAGATAAGGCTGTTTTTGAAACATTGTGTTTCCTGTGAAATTGTCCACACAAAGTGACTTGAAACCACTTTGCCCATGTAGTATATCCCATTTCCCATAGTTCTGAGTATGAAACTTGTTTGTAAACACGTGGTTTAAGCCGTGGCACTGTAATGCAGTTTTATGCTGTTTTTGAGCTTCTCTCGCTGAGATAAGGCTGTTTTTGAAACATTGTGTTTCCTGTGAAATTGTCCACACAAAGTGACTTGAAACCACTTTGCCCATGTAGTATATCCCATTTCCCATAGTTCTGAGTATGAAACTTGTTTGTAAACACGTGGTTTAAGCCGTGGCACTGTAATGCAGTTTTATGCTGTTTTTGAGCTTCTCTCGCTGAGATAAGGCTGTTTTTGAAACATTGTGTTTCCTGTGAAATTGTCCACACAAAGTGACTTGAAACCACTTTGCCCATGTAGTATATCCCATTTCCCATAGTTCTGAGTATGAAACTTGTTTGTAAACACGTGGTTTAAGCCGTGGCACTGTAATGCAGTTTTATGCTGTTTTTGAGCTTCTCTCGCTGAGATAAGGCTGTTTTTGAAACATTGTGTTTCCTGTGAAATTGTCCACACAAAGTGACTTGAAACCACTTTGCCCATGTAGTATATCCCATTTCCCATAGTTCTGAGTATGAAACTTGTTTGTAAACACGTGGTTTAAGCCGTGGCACTGTAATGCAGTTTTATGCTGTTTTTGAGCTTCTCTCGCTGAGATAAGGCTGTTTTTGAAACATTGTGTTTCCTGTGAAATTGTCCACACAAAGTGACTTGAAACCACTTTGCCCATGTAGTATATCCCATTTCCCATAGTTCTGAGTATGAAACTTGTTTGTAAACACGTGGTTTAAGCCGTGGCACTGTAATGCAGTTTTATGCTGTTTTTGAGCTTCTCTCGCTGAGATAAGGCTGTTTTTGAAACATTGTGTTTCCTGTGAAATTGTCCACACAAAGTGACTTGAAACCACTTTGCCCATGTAGTATATCCCATTTCCCATAGTTCTGAGTATGAAACTTGTTCGTAAACACTTAGTTTAAGCCGTGGCACTGTAATGCAGTTTTATGCTGTTTTTGAGCTTCTCTCGCTGAGATAAGGCTGTTTTTGAAACATTGTGTTTCCTGTGAGATTGTCCACACTAAGTGACTTGAAACCACTTTGTCCATGTATTCTATCCCATTTGCCAAAGTTCTGAGTATGAAACTTGTTTGTAAACACTTAGCTTAAGCCGTGATGCTGTAATGCAGTTTTATGCTGTTTTTGAGCTTCTCTCGCTGAGATAAGGCTGTTTTTGAAACATTGTGTTTCCTGTGAAATTGTCCACACAAAGTGACTTGAAACCACTTTGCCCATGTAGTATATCCCATTTCCCATAGTTCTGAGTATGAAACTTGTTTGTAAACACGTGGTTTAAGCCGTGGCACTGTAATGCAGTTTTATGCTGTTTTTGAGCTTCTCTCGCTGAGATAAGGCTGTTTTTGAAACATTGTGTTTCCTGTGAAATTGTCCACACAAAGTGACTTGAAACCACTTTGCCCATGTAGTATATCCCATTTCCCATAGTTCTGAGTATGAAACTTGTTTGTAAACACGTGGTTTAAGCCGTGGCACTGTAATGCAGTTTTATGCTGTTTTTGAGCTTCTCTCGCTGAGATAAGGCTGTTTTTGAAACATTGTGTTTCCTGTGAAATTGTCCACACAAAGTGACTTGAAACCACTTTGCCCATGTAGTATATCCCATTTCCCATAGTTCTGAGTATGAAACTTGTTTGTAAACACGTGGTTTAAGCCGTGGCACTGTAATGCAGTTTTATGCTGTTTTTGAGCTTCTCTCGCTGAGATAAGGCTGTTTTTGAAACATTGTGTTTCCTGTGAAATTGTCCACACAAAGTGACTTGAAACCACTTTGCCCATGTAGTATATCCCATTTCCCATAGTTCTGAGTATGAAACTTGTTTGTAAACACGTGGTTTAAGCCGTGGCACTGTAATGCAGTTTTATGCTGTTTTTGAGCTTCTCTCGCTGAGATAAGGCTGTTTTTGAAACATTGTGTTTCCTGTGAAATTGTCCACACAAAGTGACTTGAAACCACTTTGCCCATGTAGTATATCCCATTTCCCATAGTTCTGAGTATGAAACTTGTTTGTAAACACGTGGTTTAAGCCGTGGCACTGTAATGCAGTTTTATGCTGTTTTTGAGCTTCTCTCGCTGAGATAAGGCTGTTTTTGAAACATTGTGTTTCCTGTGAAATTGTCCACACAAAGTGACTTGAAACCACTTTGCCCATGTAGTATATCCCATTTCCCATAGTTCTGAGTATGAAACTTGTTTGTAAACACGTGGTTTAAGCCGTGGCACTGTAATGCAGTTTTATGCTGTTTTTGAGCTTCTCTCGCTGAGATAAGGCTGTTTTTGAAACATTGTGTTTCCTGTGAAATTGTCCACACAAAGTGACTTGAAACCACTTTGCCCATGTAGTATATCCCATTTCCCATAGTTCTGAGTATGAAACTTGTTTGTAAACACGTGGTTTAAGCCGTGGCACTGTAATGCAGTTTTATGCTGTTTTTGAGCTTCTCTCGCTGAGATAAGGCTGTTTTTGAAACATTGTGTTTCCTGTGAAATTGTCCACACAAAGTGACTTGAAACCACTTTGCCCATGTAGTATATCCCATTTCCCATAGTTCTGAGTATGAAACTTGTTTGTAAACACGTGGTTTAAGCCGTGGCACTGTAATGCAGTTTTATGCTGTTTTTGAGCTTCTCTCGCTGAGATAAGGCTGTTTTTGAAACATTGTGTTTCCTGTGAAATTGTCCACACAAAGTGACTTGAAACCACTTTGCCCATGTAGTATATCCCATTTCCCATAGTTCTGAGTATGAAACTTGTTTGTAAACACGTGGTTTAAGCCGTGGCACTGTAATGCAGTTTTATGCTGTTTTTGAGCTTCTCTCGCTGAGATAAGGCTGTTTTTGAAACATTGTGTT